>NC_137883.1:29727234-29737234 GCF_963924005.1 Protomyctophum bolini
GGAACCAAATGGACCCGTACACTCTTAACACATTCATCCTTTTGGTGTTTTAAGCATTATGTCATACTTTGTCTTTAGCTATTGAAAAATAGCAGATCTACAAGCCGCGCCACGAGCTTGTAGACCTGCTATTTTTGGGCGAACGTTTTTAACTAAAATCTTTGCTTCTGGGAGGAGGTCCCTGCAACAACATATATTATTTTCAGATGGGGGTCGGCGGCCAATTTCATATATTTCTGGGGGTCCTTGACATGAAAATGTTTGAGAACGACTGATATGAAACATGGGTTTTTCAGAAAACTGTCAGGATTTAGAAGACACTCGGGTCTAAATGGGTTAAATGTTACAGACCGTACCGTTATCAACAACCAGAATCTAGAAAGGCCTACAGAACTATAGCCTCATGTTGCCATACTAATATACCATAATACCACACTGCGCTGCACTGCATGGGGCAATGCATATCGTTGCTGTTGGCAGGAAACCTCATAACTCAGTTTTTGAGGTTTGGGATTTTTATTTATTTTTGATTTTTCAGTACTATTGAACACCATTTAAGTCTGTGTGTTGTTTCGAAAATATCGAACCAACGGAAAGTGGTAAAAAAAATGTTTTGGACAAAACCTCTTAACTCCATGCACATTGGACCCTCAAACTGTCTGCTATAAAACAGCTAACTCCATGCACCACCTCTCCCCCGAGCTCTCGTGGAAAGTAATTGACAATACATAAAGTCACAACACCTATACTTTGATGAGGCAGGATTGCTTTGTTTTCAAAATATACGGTTTTCTTAATTTCCTGAAAAATGTATATATTTTTATTTCCTGAAAAATGAACATTTTGGAGTTAGGTGGTTTCGTCCTGACCGCAGAGATCTGCATTGCAACGGCAGATGAAGTCTGGCTGCCAGGCTAATGTATAGAGCAGTGCAGCGGTTCGGTTCTATACCAGTGTTGTTTTTGGCAGCAAATTTAGATTTTATAGTTTTAAAGTCTCTTGAATAGCTTCCATTTAGTTTTAGTCACCTGGAATGTCTTAGTGTTAGTCTAGTTTTACTTTTAGTCGATTAAATATCATAAGATTTTAGTCGACTAAAATCTACAGTGCATTTTGGCAGGCCTTGATGCCGTTGTAATGACTGTTTTTATACATTTGCTGAAAATAGCAGATCTGCGGCGTGTTGTGAGCTTGTAGATCTGCTACTTTCAGCATGCAATCAAGTGTAAAATGACTTATTCTGGATCTCTTGTCCACTAGTCCCTTCCTAACATTTTTAGTCTAGTTTTTATTTGTTGACGAAATTGTCAGTACATTTAGTAATAGTTTCAAGTCATCATAGCTCAGTTTTCATTTCGTTTCCATGTAGTTTTCGTCAGTGAAAAAAGGTAGTCGACGAACATTCTTCGTCTTAGTTTTAGTCGACAAAATCAACACTACTTCACTACTACAGTACCGTTTAATTTTCATTGGTGATCGTTATCGTAAAAGCTCAAGGACTTGACCTGTAATCACATTAACGATTTATTGCAAATTGACCCTGGGGATTGACATGGGAATAGTTGAATGAAAACCATGCAAAGATCCCAATAGTATTAATGTTATCGTTACTGTTATTTGATGTTATCGTCCATGTCATGTCTGTGAACTGATTGCATACTGTATATACAGTAGGGCCTAAATGGAAACATGCAGGACCGCAAGGACTTTATTTGGTGCTATCTCTCCCTGTTGGACTGCACTCTGTTGCTGTTTATACATTCTGTCTAATAAACTGTTCAATCAATCAAAAACAGTGTCATTATATAGTGCATATAATGACTATTAGTATTTAGGTAATTACTAGTATTTGGACAAAATTGAGCTCGTATATTTGTTACTGTAATTGTTGAAACAGCCTCAGGGATATAACATAACGATTATAGGTAATATTATATCATTTTATATTCCTATCAAAAATTGTTCTCTTTTGGTTAACATTTACAGCTAATATTATTAGCTCACAACGCCCTCACTAATGCACGCACGCACGCACGCACGCACACACACACACACACACACACACACACACACACACACACACACACACACACACACACACACACACACACACACACACACACACACACACACACACACACACACACACGCATGCACGCGCGCGCGCATTTGTTTGGAACATAATAATGGGTTGCATGACATTTGTACTTTTGTCAAATAACGCCTAAGTGACATGATCCTATTTTTAGAAGCTAATGTGTGATTTCAAAATAAGTGCCTGGATGCCATAAATCAGAGTTATATATCAGCGCCTCGGTAGTGCATGCGCGCCCGGCCGCCCGGCCGGCCTTGTGCACGCTCGTGTGTGTGTGTGTGTGTGTGTGCGGCTGTGCGCGTGTGTGTATGTGTGTCATGCAGATTGGGCAGGGGGGGGGGGGGTTGGGGTACAAATGGATTCCATGTTTGCTGGAAAACAGGCTCGGAGGGCCTGCAGGAACAGCTTTGTTGTTTATGAAGCCCATGTGAAACCAATCAAATGTGAATTATCTTCCTGTTGTTGCAGCTTTTGTCGTTTGCAGTGTGCAGCGAGATCTCGCCAGCAGTGTCACCACCCAGAGAGTGAGCTACGGAGCGAGCAGGTCTGTGTCCCTGACAGCACATTAAAAGGTGCACAGCTTAGCAGGCACGCACACACACACACAAACACACACACACACACACACACAAACACACACACACAAACACAAACGCACACACGCATGCACGCATGCACAAGAAACTCACATGCCCTCTCGTTGCTGTCGAGCAGAAACCTCATGTCTCCACATTTAAACGTAATGTTTTTGCATAAATTTGTACCATATTATTCATCATAAAAGTAAGACACAAAGTAATGAAAATATCGACGACCTAAAAGCTTGCATAGATCGTCTATTTTCACCATTTATAAAATAAGAATGGTTTTGAACAACATGCAAAGTTTCCACCTGACAGCAAAGTTGTGTATTAAAGAGAGATGCACAAAACACAGGTAGACAGACAGACAGACAGGCATTATGCTTTTATACAAAAATAACAGATCTATCATTTCTCAATGCCTGTGAGAGCTTGTAGATCAGCTATTTGTGGCTACACGTGTCCCACACACATGCATGTGCGTTTAGTTTTCATCGACTTGCTTTCATTGACTTGTTGAGCTTTCACTGGCTTTCATTGAACTATATATTCTTTAACAGTTACAGTATAAGACAATACTTACTGTCATGGAGTCCGGTCAAATCAGTGCTTCTTCATGACGCCAAGGACCCCCAAATGAATATTATATCTGTTGTGGACCCCCACCTGAAAATATCTTGTTCCTGGGACCCCCATACAAGATTTGCGTTGTTAGAAACTTTCAAAATCATTCCAAATTTGTCCAGACAACATTTTTTTAACAAGCTCACAACGTGTGACACCGTGACGCGTTGAGCTTGTACTGTATATCGGCTGTTTTCAAATATCTGCCGTATATATGGTTGAAGCGGTTAAGCTGAGGCACACTAATGAATGTCCTCTGGACCCCACTTTGAGAAGCACTGATGGGTTAAACACAATCTGATTTCTATGATTAAACACAATCTGATTTCTATGATTAAACACAATCTGATTTCTATGGTTAAACACAATCTGATTTCTATGATTAAACACAATCTGATTTCTATGATTAAACACAATCTGATTTCTATGATTAAACACAATCTGATTTCTATGGTTAAACACAATCTGATTTCTATGATTAAACACAATCTGATTTCTATGATTAAACACAATCTGATTTCTATGATTAAACACAATCTGATTTCTATGCTTTTATATAATGAATGAGAGGTGTAAACGTTATTGTTTCCTCTTCAGTCAGATGTAGAACATATTATAATTATTATAATATTGTAACCATCACGTTCCCTTTGAAGCTGCCCTGGAAATAGGCTGTAACTATTCCTCACTCTCCCTGCTTCACTCTCTCTCTCTTTCTGTCTTACACACGCGCATGCACGCACACACGCACACATGCACGCGCACACACACACACACACACACACGCACACACACAAACAAAAACACGCACGCACGCACACACACAAACAAAAACACGCACACACACACACACATGCACAGACTTGTGTGAGGAGCGTCTAAACCTCAAGGGTATCTGATAGAACCACAGGAAATGATTTGCAGGCCTCTTCTGCATAATGAGCCATTTACATACTGGAACACACACACACACACACACACACACACACACACACACACACACACACACACACACACACACACACACGTGTTGCATCAGTCTGTGGTCTATAGTGCAGCATAGCGTTCAGGTGAACACCAGATTTCCAGTTGATGTGGTAAAACCATCAACTGAAACCAAGTTGTCTTTTAATGGACGGATTAGCTGTAGCTCTGATAAATCCATCTTTCTCTCTCTGCCTCCATCACGCCCTCTCTCTCTCTCTCTCTCTCTCTCTCTCTCTCTCTGTCTCTGCACCTCTCTTTACCTACAGTGCTGTTCAAAGTACGGTCTGGGGACCTCACAGGTCCTTACGTCTTCCGTGGCCGCGTGCGTCCCCAGTGAAATGGACAGCGGTTTAAACCACTTTAAGCCTACCGGTATATATTCTTTATACTCTCGCAACTCAAAAATATAGCATGACAAATCTTCTCTTATATTCTTCTCCCCATGGCACAACCTGTTTTCAGATGGGGGTCCCTCCCTCCCCATGGCACAACCTGTTTTCAGATGGGGGTCCCTCCCTCCCCATGGCACAACCTGTTTTCAGATGGGGGTCCCTCCCTCCCCATGGCACAACCTGTTTTCAGATGGGGGTCCCTCCCTCCCCATGGCACAACCTGTTTTCAGATGGGGGTCCCTCCCTCCCCATGGCACAACCTGTTTTCAGATGGGGGTCCGCGCGCATGCAGCCAAGTATTATGTCAGTTCAGGGGGTCCTTATGAAAAGAGAAAATCATATGCTCCAAAAGATAAATCTATTGAGGACGTTTCGAGCCAAGGCTCTTCATCTGGTCAAAACGTTTTTGGAGCATATGAGTGTGCGGGTTCCCTTCTCTTTTCAGATGTTACTTTTTTAACCCAGCACCTCCACGAAGTGATGTGCGTATTTTACTATAGTGTCAGTTCAGGCGTCCGTGACATGAACATGTTGGAGGACCATCCATGTCTCCCCTTTCTACTGCACGTATACTGTCCATGTCTCCCCTTTCTACTGCACGTATACTGTCCATGTCTCCCCTTTCTACTGCACGTATACTGTCCATGTCTCCCCTTTCTACTGCACGTATACTGTCCATGTCTCCCCTTTCTACTGCACGTATACTGTACAGTGATAACCAGTTGAACTGGGCTGAGTGGAGTCCACCAGGGCTCCGCCTCCGTACTTAGTGTATTTTCTGTTTTCTCTGTAATAAACCAAACAGTCTAATCTATCACATACAGTACATGGGCAACTGGCGGCCCCCGGGGTCCACATGCGGGCCCCCACCATCACTTAACCTATTCTGACCTGAGATCAGATTCTAAAGATGTCTTCTGTCAGTCGTTCTTCGATTTTTCAAAAATAGCAGACCTACAAGCTCGTAGCGCGCGCCACATTGGGTTAATACTGATTATTGATTTGAGCTAATTACTAGTATTAAAATGTTATTGTTATACAATATAAATTGAGGGTCCCAGAGACGGAAATGCCATTAAATGGGAGTCTATAGAGTGTAGACTAATAATAAATGTCAAACTGGGGGTCCTTGAAATTAAACGTGTTGAGAATCACTGCCGTAAAAACTCTTCTCCTATGGGGGGTCCCTGCCCCTTTTCAAATGGGGGTCCGCGGGGCTAATTAGTGTCAATTTGGAGGTCCTTGACATGAGAAGGTTTGGGAACCACTGATTTATTTAACACATTTAACACATTAATACTATACCACTGGTGGTGGTGCTGGAAAAACACTTTCCTGGTGATGAGAGAGAGAGAGAGAGAGAGAGAGAGAGAGAGAGAGAGAGAGAGACCAGGATTAGTGTTCTCCGACAGCCATAGCACTTTTTCCATCCCTCCTCCCTGTCGCTAAACACAACACCAAGGATAACATTTCACACCAAACACAAATTAGGAGCAAAGGAGAAAGGTAAACATGGTCGGGCCGGGGAGGAGGAGGAGGAGGAGGAGGAGAGTTTAGAGAGGGGAGAGAAAAAAAGAGAAAATCCCTATGTTTGTATTAATATTTTACCTCTGGGAAAACTCTCTGTCACTGTCAATTTAAAAAGGACGTACGTGTAGCCAATGTGATGTCAATGTGTGTGCCGCGTTTTATACCAGAGCCCAGAGGTATTTATGACTTTATTGAATTAGGGACAGAATATCTGCGGTGGCTATATTAGGGAAAGGCTTGGTTTAGCAGCAACGGCGGGGAAAAAAGTGGAGGAATTATCTTTGTTTCAAAAGTGTTTCTGTCTACTATATATATATATATATATATATATATATATATACACACACACACACACACACACACACACACACACACACACACACCAGTGGAGAACAGGACAGTAATGAAGTACCTTTACTTGAGTACTGGACTTTTGTTGTTGCAGAAATCTCCATATCTTCATATTGTATATTTGTGTTTTTTTCATAAATTTGACACAAAAGCAGAAGATCCACAAGCTCGAAGTACTGTAAGGTGCGAAGCAACATGTTCTGTGAGCTTGTAGATCTGCTACTTTATTTTGATTTTTATATATTGTGTTTTGGCGTTTTGCCTTTATTGATATATAGGGTACAGTAATTAGACAGGAAAGGGGAGAGAGAGACGGGGAGTGACACGCGGCAAAGGCCGTCAGGCTCGGCCGGGAGTCGAACCCGCGGCACGCCGTCCTTCCGGCTGGCTTGGCAGCCTATAGGAGCCCAGACGGTTGAGCTTGGCAGCCTATAGGAGCCCAGACGCTTGAGCTTGGCAGCCTATAGGAGCCCAGACGGTTGAGCTTGGCAGCCTATAGGAGCCCAGACGGTTGAGCTTGGCAGCCTATAGGAGCCCAGACGGTTGAGCTTGGCAGCCTATAGGAGCCCAGACGGTTGAGCTAACCGTCCGTTGAGATCTGCTACCTCTGCTATATTTGTATTTGAACCCTGAGAAGTGACAGTTTTGGACATAATGAGGACCAACATGTCCGTACAGGCGTACATGTGCAGGGACAACTGTTTCCGCGGCAAAGACTCATGTCTTTACAGTTGATTTAGTCGACTGAAATGTATTTTGGCGGGCCTTGATGCCGTCGTAATGGGCTGATTTTACACTTGCTGAAAATATCCGATCTACAAGCTCACAACACGTCACAGTGCGACGCGTTGTGAGCTTGTAGATCGGCTATTTTCAGCATGCAACCAATCTCTTTTCCACTAGTGCCTTCCTAACATTTTAGTCTAGTTTTTATTTGTTGACGAAATTGTCAGTATATTTAGTCTTAGTTTTAGTCGTCGTAGCTTAGTTTTCATTCAGTTTCCATTTAGTTTTCATCAGTGGAAAAAGGTAGTCGACGAACATTTTTCGTCTTGGTTTTAGTCGACGAAAACAACACTGGTGTCTTGTCCGTGGCAAATGTTTGATTTTCTGTTTTACACACCATTATAATGGCGTGTAAAATAATAACACGCACTTTACTGAATGTCAAGTCTCCAGGTTTTCTCTCCAGAATAAGTATGGCAATAATGTATTATCATTCTAAAGAGTTAAGTCTTAAAAAGACAAAACTAGTGGCTGGCCGAACACACTGATAGCCAAAGTGCCGATTATTTATTTGGATGCAGAGTAGAATAGAAACCAACGTATCGGCAGGTATAAACTGCCTTCTTCAGGGTATGGATATAATTTATTATGACTATTATGGCACATAGAGTGTCCAACTAGCACTAATGGTTCTCAAATGTGCAAAGACCAGCTTAACTCTGAGAGTTTATAAATTTGAACACTCTCAGAGTTACAGAACTGGTAATATTATTGTCTCTCTCATGTTGTATGTCTGTGGCAAACATGGAATGTCGACAAAAATGTCCACCACAAGCCAACATGGGGATGACGATATGAGTGATTGCATTTTTAGTTTCTTTCACTCCACTACAAAACTCCTAAGACAAATATTGTCAGTTTGACTCCACTATACATTTCTAGGAATTGGCGGAAAAGTACTTTATGAATCAACTGCTTTAGCTCCATTTCTAAGTTTAGTGAAAATAACTTATCTACAAGCTTGTGGATGTAATATTTTCACTGTTTTTTCTATATGACTTTGAATATCTCTGCATTTTCTTTGTTTTTGATATCAAAAAATGAAATGTAATTTGTACTTTTCAATACTTTTACTTGAATTGATTTAAAAGCATACCGTATGGCGGTATATACTTTGAATAATTTGAAGCAATATAATTAAGCAAGTACTCCAGTACTTTAACTCAAGCGCGACATTTTGACGGAGCAACTTCCACTTTTCACATTTGCACATTTGACCAGGAATAATATAATACTTTGACTCGAGTACTGCAGGTTGAGTATACTCGCGTCCTCACACTGTGTGTGCCGTCTATACATAATACATATGGTCCTTGTTTTGGCCTATATACCGAGCATCTCGGCTGGCTGACCTGTGACCCCAAACTCCCCTCCTGACTGACATGATTTTGGCTGCCTCATTCCGAGCTCAGTTTGACCCCCGTGTCACCCGAAAACTCAGGGGTCACCGTCGGGGAGCAGCAAATTAACCCAATGCGTCAAACGTGGCATTACACCATGTTCAGAGGTGGAGGGCCCGATGTTTAAAGGTTCCTCCACTCCTCGTCATGTTCAGAGGTGGAGGGCCCGATGTTTAAAGGTTCCTCCACTCCTCGTCATGTTCAGAGGTGGAGGGCCCGATGTTTAAAGGTTCCTCCACTCCTCGTCATGTTCAGAGGTGGAGGGCCCGATGTTTAAAGGTTCCTCCACTCCTCGTCATGTTCAGAGGTGGAGGGCCCGATGTTTAAAGGTTCCTCCACTCCTCGTCATGTTCAGAGGTGGAGGGCCCGATGTTTAAAGGTTCCTCCACTCCTCGTCATGTTCAGAGGTGGAGGGCCCGTTGGTTAAATGTTCCTCCACTCCGCGTCCTAAAGTTAAACTGCACGCAGCAGCAGCAGCGCATTCGATGGTTCAGCCACATGTATATGCATCGGTACAACAGTACGATTCTACAAAGCTCGCGACACGGCGATCGCGGTCCGCGACATGTCGCGAGCTTTGTATAGGTCGGCCGTGTTTCGACGTCGACGTCGCGTGAATTAGGAGAAGTCCGCTAGTATTCGCTCCTTTTTTTTCTCCTTCTTCTTCGTCTTGCCAGATGATTTCAAATGCCGCCTTTCTTGGAAGTTTATGATGTGTGACTAATCTCCCCCCCCCCCCCCCCCCCCCCGCCTTCAAAATGTCCTCCTCCCTTCGACTGAAATCCTGCCCCTTCGCATTACGCAGCACTGCCGTCAATGAGTTTCTTAAGTCAATGCTCCCCCTGAAAAAAAAAAATCTTCCACCACTTTCTTCTTCCGGCGCTGAATCTCTCTCTTCTTTCTGATCTTCTCCAATTTCTTTAAGCACTTATACTTAAGCTCCATTTTGTACTTCCATCATAATATGATACGACTGTGTGGTATATACGCAGAAAGAATTGCGACGCTATAGCCGAGCTATATTAGCTCCCAATGCGTCACATACATAGATCGGCTATTGAACAGTTTTCAAAGAAGTCTTGGAAATATTTCGACAACGGCAACAGGCATGCCAGGTAGAAAGTGCTTAATTCCCTCTCTGTCATGTCTCTCTCTCTCTCTCTCTCTCTCTCTCTCTCTCTCTCTCTCTCTCTCTCTCTCTCTCTCTCTCTCTCTCTCTCTCTCTCTCCCTCTCTCTCTCTCTCTCACTCACTC